>NC_057803.1:93638298-93657031 GCF_018294505.1 Triticum aestivum | reverse complement strand
CCCGTCTTCACCAACACAAACCCAAGACCCTCGCGAGGGGCCAAGCCTCGCGGGGCGGACGACGCGGAGCTTCCTTAGGCACGACCTCGTCAGGCTGGCTCACGAGGAGGCGGAGAGATCAAGGCGGGGTACCTCATGAGGTGCCCGTGATGCAAGCCATGACGACTCAGGGCGCCAGGCGGGTGCCAGCCCGCGCAGCGTCCTCCTTTCCTATTTGGTGCAAAGGGGGCAAGTGCAGCCGCGGAGTACCAAGGCATCAGGCAAAGGTTACCATTTCGGTGTAACGAGACCAAGACCAGGAGGACTACGAGACGGAGGTCACTGTGGAGCCCAACACGGCGTCATCACCAGAGCTTTGCGCAGACGAAGACTACTTTTGTCAGGATAGCTGATACTTGCTGCCCCCCTTCAAATTAGCCCGCCATTGTTGGCTCGCTTCCCGCTCGATATTTGGGAAGAGGACCAGGGCCTCTATAAATAGGACCAGCCACCCACATAGCAAGGGGGTTCGGTTCGGGTCGGTTGGTCGGAAGCAGAGAGAGAGAAAGAGAGAGAGAAAGGTGACTGAACTCCTCCGAGCAGTTCATCGCCCCAGCCAAGAACAGACCCTCGCGAGGCTGTTCTTCCTTGTATTGTTCATCATCATTAGCCCAAGAGGCAATCCACCACACCACACACTGGAGTAGGGTATTACACCACAACGGTGGCCCGAACCAGTATAAACCATGTGTCTCTTGTGTTGTTCTTTCCTTAGTTTTAGATCCTAGCATGGCGGAGGGGTGCAGGTAGGTAGGAGGCGAAATCTCCGCGTGCACCCTAGTGTTCGAACCTCAAGGGTCTGCCGGAACCCAAAATCCGACATTTGGTGCGCCAAGTAGGGGTGCGCCGGAATTCGTCTTCCACCACCCCGTTCTCCTTCGACCATCACGCCCATGTCTGACGCTCGTCGGGCCCGCGTCAAGCGCCGGGCCGCACTCGCTTCCCGCGTTGCCCAGACGGCCCCTGTCGGCGGGCATCCACGCCGTTCCCCGTCACCTGCCGTCAACACCGCCACCGGCCCGGCGGGGGACGAGCGGCAAGCATCGTCCCAGCATCCATCCGTGCGGCAAGACGGCCGCACCGCAACTCCCTCGTTCACCCCGGCTGGATCTTCGTCCCGCGCACTCTGCGCGCCCATGGAGGCTCGGGCTGCGCTCATCGCGGCAAACGAGCTCCTGCGCTACCGTCCCATCGACGATGTCTACGAAGAATGGCTCAACCGCGTCGCCGAGCTCGTCCGCGCCGCGGGGGGCTCTCCTGCGCCGTCCGCTCCGCTGCACCGCACCCCGCCCCACGCGGGCGACGAGGCTGCAACGGCGCCCCGGCCGCCTCCTCCTCAAGAAGACGCCATGGATCCAAGGCGCGTGGCCCCTGGGCGGAACCCACTCCGTCAGGCGCTAGCGCGGCAAGAACAGAGCTGCCAAGAAGTCCCACGCCTGCCAGAAGCTGCCCGGGCGCTCCCTGCTCCAGCACGTCGCGACCATGCTCCTGCTCCCGCGCGTCAAGACCCCGCGCTGCTCTCAGCTGTAGCGCATGGGGACATGCAAGACCAGGCTCTCCGTCACCCAAGGCCTCCCGTGGCCACAGCAGGCTGCCACGCCTACACCACCGAACTACGCAACGTCTCATGGCCCGGCAAGTTCAAGCCAGACCTGCCTCCTCGCTACGACGACACGGCCGACCCTGTGGAGTTCCTCCAGCTCTACGAGCTGGGCATCGAAGCTGCCAACGGAGACGAGAAGGTCATGGCGAACTGGTTTCCCATGGCGCTCAAGGATGGGGCCCGCACCTGGCTCCTGAACCTGGCTCCAGGCACAATCTCCTCCTGGGACAAGATGCGCACCCACTTCATCGCCAACTTCCAAGGCACTCGCGACCGGCCACCCGCCGTGAGCGACATGCGCCGCATCAAGCAACAACCCAGGGAGACCCTGCAGAAGTACATCCAGCGCTTCAACAACGCACGCCTCAAGATTCCCAAGGTGATTGAGGAGGCCATCATCTCAGCCTTCTCCGACGGCGTGCGCGACGTCAAGATGAAGGAGGAGCCGGTGATGCATGAAGACCTGTGCACTTCCTTGGAGCTGTTCAACTTGGCAAACAAGTGCGCCAGGGCTGAGGAAGGGCGTATCTCCCTCCTCGAGCTGCCTGCCGCAGACCCAGAAGAGAAGAAGCTCAAGGCCAAGGATGTGAAGCGCAAGGGGGCTGCCGTGCTCGCGGCGGAACCAGACACCAAGCGGGGCAGAGATCAGCCCGAACCTTCCAAGGGCAGCCGGTACTGTGTGTACCACGACCTCCACACCCACAACACCAACGAATGTCAAGAACTCTGAGCCGTGCGAGAAGGAAGGATCGGCCGTCGCCCCGACCACGGTGACCGGGGCTACGGTCGAGGAGGAGGAAGGAACGCAGGACGCTGGGAAGACTGTGGCCCACGCCAAGGGTGGCGCGACCAACCTCGCGAGGATCACTGGCAAGACCCGCCTCGCGAGAGAGGATGGAGGGATCAGCCTCGCGAGGGAGACTGGAGGGATCAGCCTCGCGAGGATCGCCCACAAGGCAACGCAGGCCTACCACCGCTGCCGCTGCAGCCAAGGAGGAACGAGGACCGCCACCAAGACGAGGAGGCTGGGGGCTTCCAGGAGCCGCGCGCGATCGCCTGCATTCTGGGCGGGGCTCAAGCCCCAGCCTCTCAACGCATCTTCAAGCAGTTCACCCACGAAGTGAACGCAGTCCTCCCCAGGCTCGAAGCCATGCGCCCTCTCAGGTGGTCGGCGTGCGCCATCACGTTTAGCTCAGCAGATCAGCTCAAGTGTGCGGCTACAGCCGGAGTTCTCCCGATGCTTTGCTCCCCAATCATCAGCAACGTGGTGGTCACCAAGACCCTCATCGATGGCGGGGCAGGGCTCAACGTCCTGTTCGTGGAAACATTCAACAACCTCCAAGTGCCCTACAGCCAGCTTCAGCCAACCAAGCCCTTCTCCGGTATCACCGATGGCTCCACGGTCCCGATTGGGCAGGCCCGCCTCCCTGTCACCTTCGGGGCACGCGACAACTACCGCACCGAGTTCATCGACTTCGACGTCGCCCACATTCGCCTACCATACAACGCCATCCTTAGGTACCCAGCGCTAGCCAAGTTCATGGCCGTAACTCACCATGGCTACAACGTCCTCAAGATGCCAGGAAGCGGCGGAGTCATCACGATGCCCTGTGAAGAGAAGGACGCGGTGTGTTCCCTGGAACGAGCCTTTCAGGCCGCGTCACTGGAAGACCCGGATCATGGAAGAAGGAGGCCTCCCGAGACCACCCCTAAGAAGAAGAAGACATCATTCGGCCCGACCACTCAGGAGGCAGGCCCCTATGGGCCCGCGCCTGCCCAGGGGGAACCTCCCTCCATCGCATAGGAAAGCGCGCCCGGCGCCCTCCTCAGGAAGGGCTCAGGGGCTCTCCCCTGGAGGGCCACCGACCTAGCTAGGGTCACGAGGGAGGCGCTTGGGCACCACGTGGAGGCGTGTTTTGAAGCATGTTTCCCTCAAGAAAGAGCAAGGCAAGGAGATCCAGACCCTCAGGAGTTCGTCAGCAAGGTCATTCAGGAGCTACAGGAGTCGAGAGTCATGAAAGGCGGCCACCGCCTGCCAGCAGTGGCTCCCCATCCAGGCGAGGATGGTGGGCTGCGCGTCTGCATCGACATACCAGGGCTCAACCGAGTCGCCTCCCTGGAGCGCCTCTGGGCCTCGCGAGTGGGGCACTGCGGAGGTCCACCCCACAGCTGCGTTCGCATGCCTTAAGGCTTGCCGAGCATGGCTGACGTGTATCAGTGCCTCATGAGGGGCATCACGGAGGCACGAGAGGCCAGGCGTTCCGCTGCCCTGGCAGAGATGGAGATGGCCTGCGAGGAGCCGCCAGCGCCTCCGGAGCCTCCCGAGGCCCCTGGGCCTGGGGGCTCATGAGGATCAGCTTCCGCAGCCCACCGAGTCTGCTACACCAACACCCTTTCGTCTTCAACATCATCAGGTGACATCTTTCGAGTTTTACTTCCAGCTGGGAGCGCCCCTAGGGCTGCATTATTCCCAGGCCGTGTGGGTCTGTCCCTTCGGCGTGTATCCCTTTTTATTTCGCGTCGTTAGCTTACCTTGTTGGGGGCGCCCCTCGGGCTGCATGATCCCCAAGCCGGTCGGGCCAGGCCCCAGTGGCATGTATCCCATTTGCATTTGTTTCCGATTATGCGTTATACCCACCATGCTTGATTATTTGATGCCGGTCCACGGCACCTCTTCTTCTCCATGCCGACCACTTGCACATTAAAGGGGGGGTACCTGAGCATCGCGACTCAGGGCTCTTACTGGCTCTCCAGCCCTCACCCTCTGGCCTTGACCACGGCATCGTGACCTGGCATACCAGCGACGGCTGAGACCAGCTCGAGGGCCGGGACCCGAGGACGTAGAGTGCAGGCATCTAACCAAATTTGCAGGGACACATCACAAGATAAGGCCCAGTGCCAGGCGCAACCTGCCTAGATGTAGGGCCTCGTGAGTCCCGCGCTGGCTCACGGGTGCCCAGATACACCTCGCCAGGCCCTGCCGTGCCAGCCACGTGTCAGGGCGGGGCTGTACACACCCCGGGGGCTCCTCTCGGAGGGGGGGCCCTCCCACGTACCAGTGGAAGCACCATGCTCCGCGCTGGCTGACGACTCTGCCGAGGAGCGGCTATGCCCATACACATACGGTAGCACTATGCTCCGCGCTGGTGATAAACAACTAAGGGTGGCCCCCGGGCCGCATCAACCTCAGGGAGCCCAGAGCTCAGTGTCTAGCCTCATCGTAACGCCTCCCCTCGGGAGTGCAGCGCGAGGGGGCTGGGCACGGGGGTTGCGCCTGGGTCACACCCAGACGCACGCCGCCCAGCCAGGTCCCCCCGGGCCTGGTTCGTCGCGCGTCTCTCCCCGAGCGGAGCCAAGGTACGAAGGCCGTTTGAGTGTCAAGGGGGACTCCTGAGCATCACGACTCAGGAGCCTAACTGGTCACGTAGCCCCTCACTCCGTGGCCCCGTCCTGGTTTCCGGTCGGGACCATCGCTGGTTGAGGCACGCGCGCGGCCGGGCTCTGCAGACGTAGAACGGTGGATCCACCCACATCATACCTCCCTACTTGCCGTTTGAGCGTCAAGGGGGACTCCTGAGCATCGCGACTCAGGAGCCTAACTGGTCACGTAGCCCCTCACTCCATGGCCCCATCCTGGTTTCCGGTCGGGACCATCGCTGGGTGAGGCACGCGCGCGGCCGGGCTCTGCAGACGTAGAACGGTAGATCCACCCGCATCACACCTCCCTACTTGCTGTTCGTGCGCCAAGGGGGACTCTTGAGCATCGCGACTCAGGAGCCTAACTTGTCACGTAGCCCCTCACTCCTTGGTCCCATCCTGGTTTCCGGTCGGGACTATTGCTGGGTGAGGTACGCGTGGGGCCGGGCTCTGCCGGCGTAGAACATAAGCAAGTAGGAAGGAAAAGCGCAAATTTCAAAGGAGTTCAAAAACAAATATTACAGTCCACACTGTTATCTCAATGCCAAACGCAAGTTTAAACACCTCCCTGAGGCATGATACATGTGCAGGAACTAAAAGCCGGATAGGAGCCACGATAGAGTCACTTGTCGGCGGGGGAGCAGCGCGGAGTGGGTTCGCCTCACGGAGCAGCGGGGTCGGCAGCGCCTTGCTCCGGCTTGGTGCTGAAGGCTCGGAACTTCCCCAGCAGAGCCTCCGCGCGACCCTTCATGGCCTCGGCAGCGGCAGCGGCACGCTCACCACTCACTGGCTCCAGCAGGCCGTCGAGGTCGACACCGGGATCGCGAAGGTAGATGTGGGTGAGGACCCACGTCAGTGCTGCAGAAGACAGGACACGCGCCTCGGCCTCTGCCGTGGGGCCAAGGACAAGGGTGACATCTTCAAGAGCGTGAACAAGGAAGGGAAGCAGCTTGGCGGGGCCGTCCTCGGCGCCAGCCAGCGGGCTCTCCAGGCCGCTGTCGTAAAGCGTCCTCAGCGAGGAGCGAGCCTTCGCCTCCAACTCCGTGAAGGCCGCGCGGTCCTCGGCGAGAACCAGGGCCTTGCCGTCCAGCTCGGCCTTCCTCGCCCCCAACTCCTGCTCCAGCGCGCCTAGGCGGTCACGGCGCTTCCTGAGCTTGGCCTCCCGGCCCTCGACGGCTGCCTCGCGAGCCTTCACGCCTTCTTCCTGCTCTTGGCGAAGGCGGACCTCTTTCGTGAGCTGATCCCGCAGGCCTTGCAGCTTGTCCTCCAGCGCCTTGCAGCGACCACGGACGTCGACCACCTCCCCCAGGGCTGCATCACGAGAAGCCTTCGCCTCAAGGACGGCCTGCTTCTCCTCGTCGCATGCCGTCAAGGCCTGGACCAGCACCGCCCGAACCGAAGCGTCGGAGAGAACCCATCCAGAAGCCAGCTCCAAACGCCCGGCCACCAAGCTGGGGTCGGCGCCAAGAAGATCCTGCTGCAGTCGGTCCAGCTCAGTAGCAGCACGATCCAGAACGGCAGAAGGAGTCGGAGAGACAGCGGCCGGTGGAGTAGGAGGAGAAGGCGGCAGCGCAGCCGCGGCAGCCTGAGGCGGAGTCTGCCGCGCCCCGACAGCTGTAGTGGCGGCGGCAGGCAAGAGCACCCCGGGAGCCACTTGGGCCGTGGGGGCTGAGCTCGCCCCAGCCGGCTCAGCCAGGCCTCGCGAGGACGACCGGGCAGGAGAAGCATGTGCGTCGCAGTCACCCTCCTTCGCAGGAAGAAGCGTCGCCACGGATGGAACCTCGGGAGCCCCCTTCGGTTTCTTTGCTGCGGGCGCCATTCTATCCAAAAGAATGCGGACGTCAAGCCTCAGAAGCAGAGCAAGAGATAAAGGCAAGAATCGAATGCTTACAGGTCGTCGACAGTGAGCTCAAGCGGCCTCCGGCCAAATTTGAAGCCTAAAAGCCGGCTGGAAGGGTCAACCTCGGGAAGCTTGGAGGCGAAAGGTGCGTCTGCGGTTCGCCCCGGGGCCGGGGAAGACCCGCGGGAGATCATCCCGGTCCTGTCCTTCTTCGGGATCGGGGGCGAGCTCCCGCCGTCCTGCTCGTCGTTGTCCTCGTCGTCGTCTTTGTCGTCATCCTCATTGTCATCGCTCGGAGAGAGGCGGAGAGCGCGGGACCTGCGCCGGGGGAGGGGAGCCCTCGACTCTCCGTCAGTCGCCTCAGAGTCAGGCCCTTTTCCCCGCTCCCCTCCTTCCTCCTCTTCACCGGAGTCGTTGGAGGGCACGTCCACCGGTCCCTCGGGAGCTTCCAGGGGCACGGGCCCCTCCCCGTTGAAGACGGGCATGGACTTCACCACCCGCTCCTAGTCGTCGCAGAGGAACAAAGGCGTAGGAGCGCCCTCCAGCCTCGCCACATTGCCGCCGACCAGAGATTGGAGAACCGCAGCCAGGTCTCCGTCGGCCAAGGCCACGGGGCTCGGACGGGGCCTCCACATTGGAAGTGAGTACTGCCGAAGCGGAGCCAGCTGGTGCTCCAGGAACTCCCTCAGCAGCGACGTGCCGGTCAGCTTCTCCGCCGCCATGTCGGTCGGTCTCAGATCCGCGTCCATCTTCTCCAACACCATCTTCGCACGGGGATCCGCGAGCTCCGCTCGACCCCAGTCGCTGGAGCTCGTGGGCTGCTCCGTGGGCAAGATCAGCCGAGGGTGGATGCGCCCAGCATCCACCAAGATCCACTTGCTCCTGAAGCCCTCAATCCTTTTCCCAGGATTCGAGATGGCAATGGCGCCACCGTACGCGATGAAGCTCACGCATGCGGAAGCAGGACCGCGAGAGGTCCGGAGGTAAAGTAGTGGCGCATCAAGGCCACTGAGGGCTGCACCCCAACGTGGGCCTCGCAATAATAAGCAAAGATTGCCAGGAGAAGGACGGAGTTGGGATGGAGATGCAGGGCCTGTAGCTTGTAATGGCGGAGGACAGAGAAGAAGAACTCGGAGAAGGGAGGCACCAGGCCAGCAACAATGGCACTTACGAAGAGCGGATAGAAGGTGCTCCTTTGACCCTCAGGGGTGGCAGAGCCGGCCTTGAACACCTTCGCCCCGTCGATGCCCCGCGCCGTCGCCATCTAGTGCAACCGGGCAAGGCTCGCCTCCGACACGTTCGGCGGGTCCAGGGCGGACGAGTACCAAGCTGCGGCCGGGGGCTGGCGAGGCGCCATGGCTTCCTAGGTCGCACGATCAGAGCAGATCTGGAAATTTCGGAAGGAGGAAGGAGAGGCGCAAGAAAGGGGATCTGAGCAGCAACCGGGGAAAGCAGGAAGCAGGGCCTAGGCAGATGCCACTCCCTTATCAACTCGCGCGGTTGCTAAGGTGCCCACGTCCAGTCAACTGCCACGCGGCGCCCAAGGCCGCAGGCTGTTAGGGCCTGCGGCGCTTCGCTCTTGCCCTTCCGCCTCCCTGCACGGCCAAGTCCGGGCACGCCTTGGGCCCGGGGGCTACTGTCGGCGTTCTGGGAACGGGGTCCCCAGACTTGCCTGCCTGCGGCCAGTGGCGTGGCTCAAGGGGGGGCCCAGCACGGCCCGTCTTCACCAACACAAACCCAAGACCCTCGCGAGGGGCCAAGCCTCGCGGGGCGGACGACGCGGAGCTTCCTCAGGCACGACCTCATCAGGCTGGCTCACGAGGAGGCGGAGAGATCAAGGCGGGGTACCTCACGAGGTGCCCGTGACGCAAGCCATGACGACTCAGGGCGCCAGGCGGGTGCCAGCCCGCGCAGCGTCCTCCTTTCCTCTTTGGTGCAAAGGGGGCAAGCGCAGCCGCGGAGTATCGAGGCATCAGGCAAAGGTTGCCATTTCGGTGCAACGAGACCAAGACCAGGAGGACTACGAGACGGAGGTCACCATGGAGCCCAAGACAGCGTCATCACCAGAGCTTTGCGCAGGCGAAGACTACTTTTGTCAGGATAGCTGATACTTGCTGTCCCCCTTCAAATTAGCCCGCCATTGTTGGCTCCCTTCCCGCTCGATATTTGGGAAGAGGACCAGGGCCTCTATAAATAGGACCAGCCACCCACATAGCAAGGGGGTTCGGTTCGGGTCGGTTGGTCGGAAGCAGAGAGAGAGAAAGGTGACTGAACTCCTCCGAGCAGTTCATCGCCCCAGCCAAGAACAGACCCTCGCGAGGCTGTTCTTCCTTGTATTGTTCATCATCATCAGCCCAAGAGGCAATCCACCACACCACACACTGGAGTAGGGTATTACACCACAACGATGGCCCGAACCAGTATAAACCCTGTGTCTCTTGTGTTGTTCTTTCCTTAGTTTTAGATCCTAGCATGGCAGAGGGGTGCAGGTAGGTAGGAGGCGAAATCTCCACGCGCACCCCAGTGTTCGAACCTCAAGGGTCTGCCGGAACCCGAAATCCGACACCCCCGCCGATCGCTCGGTAAAATCACCTCATTTTTACTATACTTCCTCCGTATCGGTTTACTACATGGCATGCACATCGTTCTATGTTGAGAATTTAACTGGCTATATATGTGATGAACAGTACTCTAGCCTTTTAAAAAATGTATACTTTTGTACAGCGGTACTATTGATGGATTGCGCCATGGAGCAAAAATTGAAATTAAAAAAAGGTGGTACATATAGAGAGAGCTCGTCGCCAAATTATGCATATAGTACTATTAAAAAGGCTAGTCACAATAATGGTGTCCAGCACAACCCACCCCTCAAATAAAACTAAGAGGGTGCTTGGATACGTTTTAGTCCCATGACTAAAAGTAGTGGGACTAAAACATGCTAGCCTCACCCATGCTTGGATCCAAATACTAAAAAGGCTAAAATCAAGTTAATGAGCATTTATTATCCTCCAAACCCTCCAATCCAGAACTCGCCTGTGTTAAAGGAGAGGAGTTAAATGTGTAGAGAGAGGACTAATCCACATTTTAGTAGGGGTACCCCTGACTAAAAAAATTTAGTCTCAAGACTAGTTTTAGCCCCTCTTTCAGGGGTGCTTGGAACTTTAGCCTCTTAAAGAGACTATTTTTAGTCAGACTAAAATAAGTCCCTTGGATTCAAGCACCCTCTAAGGCCTCCTTTAGTTTGGAGTAATTTCATAGGAATTCTAGAGGATAGGATTTCTTATAGGATTTTTTCCTTTAGAGCCCTTTGGTTCATAGGAATGGATTCTTATTCCTACATAGGATTGGTTCCTATCCTCCACATTTTATAGGAAAATAAAAATGAGCCTAGACTCAATGGAAAAATTCCTTTGGTGTCAACCAAATGACATCTCGTTTCCTATTCCTACTCATAGGATTTGAGATACATGTCATCTCATTTCCTACAAAATTCCTATTCCTACGATAATCCTATCCTATGAACCAAAAGAGGCCTAAGCATCCTGGAATTCTTTGACAAAACTAAGCAACCTGAAATTCTTTGACAACTAAACTGCTGGCTATATGATGTTGGCCATATATATTGTATGTATATATTGTGAAGAAACGAGTGGTAGTACTATACCAACTAAAAGATGAAATGTAAGAAATACTAGTATGTACGTACTGAAGAGTTAAAGTAACGAGAAGAAACATAACATAGTTCTGCTGGGGGCTCAACACAACACGCCCCTCAAATTAAATTAAGCACACCTGGAATTAAACTTTGCAACTATTCCGGTAGACACTGCATTAGAACCACCACGAGCAACGAAACTGCCACCTTACTCGGAGTCCTCGTCCACGTCCTCGACTTCGTCCTTGTCCCTCTTCCTCTTGGCCGATACTTCTTTGCTTGAACCGCACAGTTGGCTGTTGCTCTTCATCCAACCCTTGTAGATATTGAAGCAAAGGTAGCCATCCATTGCTGCGTAGTGGATGTGGTCTATATCTAGTACATTCCGCTGCCATGCATGACGATGAAACGTGTATGGAGGTTTCGCCAGTTTACCGTAGGAAGGATGAACCATGGCTCCTGCCAGGGTCAGCATTCAAGGCTGACGAGCGGACACCAGCTGATTCTTCTGGAGGTCGAAGGTGTTGCCTACAATGAGGCCTATCCGATGCATGACGTCTTTGTCGTTACCAAAGTCTAAAGTAACGAATTTGACTAGGTTACTCTCGATGAAGTCCTTAAAATCCCGGCACTCAACGTCGGCATGGCATATGTGGTAGACTAAGCATAAGTCATGCACGCAAACCTGGATCACGGCAGGCTTCTTCCTCTCTTTGTCCTTTAGATCCTTCTCTCGTCCCAGGACTATGGTGTACTCAACATCTAGCCCAGCGACCCACTCATCATCTGAGTCTTCGAACATGCGTCTGAAGCGAGAAAGGCATCCTTTCACCGTCGCGGAAGAACGGGTGTAGATGACGTCGAACTCATCGCCGGTGATGGTTCTAACCTTGTACTCACCGCCGATCGTGGAGATTTGGGACGCCATGGATTTGGGAGGAGGGTTAGGATTAGTGGAACTGCCGTAATGTGAATGGATGGGACGACTAGGAGCGAACCGCCGTAGTATTGAAGGACGTGTGAGGATGAGTAGGAGCGAACTGCCAGCGTGCGAACGGCAGGGTAGTGGCTTTCCATTCTCCCATGATACAGGCTTCCAAGAGCCCTTGGATCTGAGATCGAATGGTTGCATGGCGTGATTCTAGACCTATGGGTGAATATCCTATCCTGGAGGGTTATTCTGCAAATTTTCATCAACTTAGCATGGGACCGTTTGATCTCAGATCCAAGGGCTGCCAGCAGCCCGTATCATGGTCGCGCCTACCACGACCATCGCGTCGCTCGCGCGGTCGCGCCCTTGGAGATTTAACACGGTGCATTAGGCTATCTGATGTTGGCATGTCATACATAGTCATCACTTAGTCACTCATACGACAACAAGGTTGGCTATAAGTGTATTTTTTACTCCTCTCTATCTCTTTCTTCATACTCAAGGAAGAAATGGTGCTAAGCGCGTGTATTTATTGCATTTTCCAAGGAGTGACCTCTTCCAATGAAATGGTGTTGCTAAGTTTGCTTCATTTAATTAGCTATATACTCAAAATTTTCTTTTCACCTAGGTACACGCGCTTAGCACTGTTTCTTCCTTGGGTCACCAAACTAGTCTCTCTCTTCTTGGTTAACTTGCCACATTAGACTTTATGCTTATGTGGCAAGCTTAAGCACCTGTAGGAGCAAGTAAAAGTACAATAGTTCGCTTTACATGGCATTTTTGCATATGTGGAGGAAAGAGAGGCAAGGAAAAAGTGGAGAAGTGGGCTCTCATGCAAGAGCCAGCCTCTACTACATGGTGGAGCATTGGGAGAGGCACCTGTATGGAGGTGGTCAGGAATCTGGGAGACTCACGCCGGTCATAGCGCCGCAGTTAAAATGATAATGGCAAGTCAAATCACGGGGCCCCACCTGTCGAGCAGTAACTCGCTGTCAAATCACACAGCGCTACGTTTGCAGCAGCCTACTCCCTCGTCTTCTCGCGTCTCTGTCGAACTGACTAGGCGGAACTGCCCCACCGCCTACCGCGCAGGAAAAGCCCCGCCCCCGACTTTTAAATACAACTACATCCGCTTAAGAATCCAATGATATACTTTTTGTGACATAGTAACTCATATTTAGTTAGTCAAATGGATGACCTAGAACTACGTGCAGGCCCTATAAACCGAGACGCCTAAAAATAAAAAAACTGAGACAGAGAGGGTAGTTCAGCACGTATATTTTTTGATCAATATAGTCGGGATTCACCAAGGAGCAAAACCAAGTGGTAGGCTGCTCCTGTCGTGTTGGCGTAGCAACTCAAGCAGGGTCAGTCCGCACATGAAATGGCGACACACTTAACAGGACCCCTTTGGCCGACATGTGGGTCATTCACCGTCTTGTTCCACGTGTGATGCATCAAATTACAGTTCGGAGTAGCGGTTGGAATTGGAGGCACCCCGGTTGTAGCGCCGTAGTAGTAGAAAATGAGCGACGAGGGGTCAAATCATAAAGCCCCACCTTTCCTGCATTAAGCTGGACGGATGAAGCAACCATCATTTCACTCTAGGGTGCAAGAGCATAAAGAAAAGAGAAAACAATGATGCGTGCGGCAGCTACCTAGGGCACCCTAGGGTAGGGGTCTCCACTACAGATCCTTTTTTTTGAAAGCGTCTCCACTACAAATCGGCTTCTCCCTCGTCCTCTTGAAGAAACCCGATGATGAGTGCGGCGGTAGGGTTTGTAGGAGTACTACAGCGTGCGGGGCCACGTCGTAGTAAACAGGTTCGAGCCTACGCCTTAAATATGTGTGGGCCGCTTGGTTTTACGGGAGCGAGGCAACATTTTGGGCTCGGGGACCAGTGGAGATATAGTACGTACAAAAAATTGTGGACGTAGGTTCGACCGAAAGGCAACGATGCATGGGCCCTGCATTTTGATATACCCGGGGCCGCGTGAAATTTGCTACTCTACTCAAAACTAGTAAGGTACACATGTATTGAACGCATGAGATTTCGAAACCAAATTATGAATAAATACACACTATATGATGTAAAGCTCTGAGTCATATATGCATGACGTAGATGTTCGCTTAGTTCTTATTGTTCATATCATTCAAAATCAATAAGTTTTATAAAAATGTTAAGATTCATGGGGTTGTGCATTGTACTCCCTCCATTCCAAAATAGATGACCCAACTTTGCACTAACTTTGTACAAAGTTAGTGCAAAGTTGGGTCATCTATTTTGGAACGGAGGGAGTAACTCATAAAGTAAAAAACAAATAATGGCAATTCATTTAGAAAATAATAATCAATTATGATACAGAAGATTCTAGAACAAAGGAGAAGTGCTTGTGTTTTGAGGTTTGTGCATTATGCTTAAGTTCAACCATGGAGTCTTCTAAATTCTACATGTGGCAGATCTGGTGGAATGTTGATGATATCCAACGGCCAGTAGTGCTCGGATTTGCCTATCTCTGCACTGTCGGGTTAGTTTCATCCAGCGACCATCTTTCAAAGTTATTGGCACACTATATAGTTCTTGTGCCATAGTTGCATGTTTTGGAAAAAAGCTACTAGTGGGTTGTACTATCTATTTAGGAATAGAAGATGTATACATGGAAGTTGTAGGGAAAGAGATGACATGGAGCATCTCAATTCCTATGAGTAGGGATTGGAAAAGAGATGTCATTTGGTTCACATCATAGGAACTTTTCTATTGAATATAGAGATGACATGTTTCTCAATTCCTATGAGGAGGGATTAGAAAAGAGATGTAATTTGGTTCATATCATAGGAACTTTTCTATTGAATATACGCTAATGTTTATTTTCCTTTGAAATTAAGGGAGTATAGGAATCCATTCATATGAACCAAGTGGCTCTAAAGCTATAGAAATGATATCATGTTTATTTCCTTTGAAATGTGGAGTATATGAATCTATTCCTATGAACCAATTGGCTCTAAAGGAAAAAAATCCTATAAAAATCATATCATATGGAGTTCCTATGATATTCCTCGACACTAAAGGTTGCTTGAAATTGCTGTGGGTGATACCATGGTCTTTCTTTGTAGACTCCTCACCCAACTTTATAGTTACATCTCGAAGATGAATGAAATGATATATACATGGTATTCTACATGTGCAATTTGGTACATGAAAACTCGGTAAAAGTGTGCGAGGTTCGAATTTTCAATAAAGCTATATGCACTGCATTTCGGAATGGAGGGAGCATACGGCAGTTGCTAACACTCATGTGGAAGATTTGTGTGTAGGAGGAGTGGCTCTTCTGTTAAATGACATGGCAAAACTGACACTGTCGGATGCCGATCTAACGGTCCTTACGGCGTTCGTCAGGAAAAGGCTTGTGGCGAACGTTTGTCGGATAATGATTTACGGACACATGCATTGCATTGATACGTGCCCCCCTCTCTCTCACGCACACGCACCCTCACGAGTCACGACTCTCCCGAGTCCTCTCGCAGACTTGCACGTCGCACCCACCGTCTATCTGCAGGTAGACGTCACGCACATATGTGCTCTTCTCACCCTACCCTCAGAACTTCTAAAAAACAAAAGACGACACGCACATTTTATTTTAGCTCACACGTCACACACTTGTACCATTACTCTTGTGGCGAACGTTCTTTGGGCATAGTATATTGTACTCTCACGAAGCACACACGCACTAGTTCTCTCACACCCACTCACGGGTACACGTAGGAGCGCATTTTTTTGAAGCTGGTACAACAAAATCACTCCACTATATATAAAAGCAGGGGCCTTAGCGCTTGCTTTATTAGGGTTCCTCTCGTTCACTCTCTCATGCTCTCCAGATATAAGCAACACATAGGTGGCCACGCTCTCTCTCAGCTCACGGCTGGTCACGAATCCGGCCGGACAACCTCGACCGGGGCAGGGGTGTAGGTGCATTGTTCACGCTATCGTCGGCGGCGAGGGAGGAGACCAACGGCTGCCCGCGCGTCCCGATAGGCGGCCGTGCCGTTCTCTCCGAGAGAGCGCCGGCTCGGGAGGGCCTCTGACCCCTTCTTCCTCCCTGCAGTATTGTGGCCAAGATGCGGCCTCCCAACACCGTCTTTGCGACATGCCGACGACCCTCAGGTATATATTCCTTCGAAACCTGCCTTGCTCTACTGCCCGAGCTCCCTTCGTGTGGATCCTTTTCTACTTCCGTCCGCTGTTCCAAAGCCAGCTAGACTTCTACTAAGGCACGTGCTTTGCATGTATATTCTGTATGATAGATACTCATATACCTTCTTTTTAGAGAGAGAAAGGGGTACTCGTATCTTGACTAGATATCATAGTGTGTTTGTTTGCATGATCTAAGGACTATTCTGAAATAAGAAGCAAATCACTTGCACAAATCAAACTGAGTTCCAAGTAAGAATTTGATTACAAGATAAAAGTTGTAGTTTTATTATATGTTGTTTCCTGGGTTCCACTGATGTATAGTTCCAGAGTTGTTTGACGGTTTACATGCATGTTTATGGACTATTTTGTGCAACTAAATAAGTCATTTAGGTCTGACAGACACTCATGTCCTGTATTAGCTTGAGGTATAGCTTATGTATGACTGAAATAAAATATTACACTTTTTCTGCGAATAATAAAAATATTACATTTCTCGATGAAGCAGAATAAAACTTTAGCTAGCATCAGCCATGCAATGTTATGTTATGTGAACAGTGTAAACTTTGCAGTATAGCGGCATCTAAAAAATCCATTTTTACAGTAATCTAAAAAAATTAGTTAGTAGTAGAGTGTTTATTTCCCAGGTGACAGCGGGGAACCAAAATGTGCTAGCTATTTGCCAACTTGTCGTACTTGCATGTGAGGAGGTGGCAGCATTTTCTAGACATTTCTCAACTTTAGTAGGTGCAATCCAGATTCAACGGGGACTTCTTTATTTGTTTACTTGAGAGCAGAGTCGGCCATGTGCACAAGGAGCGGGAGCGAATCCGGCAGCTCTTAGCCGTCAGATCATGTCATCCTCTGTTTGATGGATGGCAGTGATATGCATGAGAGGGGAAATGAACGGTGGATTTTGAGCCAATGCTTGTTTGGGTGGGGGAACCGAAGATGGAGTGGTAAATCCAATTTCAAAACTGCCGCATTATAGTAGTAGTAGATTAGAAGTAAAGCTATTTCATACAGTCGACTCAAGGCGTTGGTTCAAATAGGGAAGAAAGTGGGAAAGTTGTAGCATGAATTTAGGACTTGGTTCTAAGAGGAAACGTGGGAAAGTAGTAATATCTGTCACTGTTTAAATAACCGTATATCTTATTTGCGCAAACAAGGATGTCTGTCTCCATATCATTTTGGGATGTCTGTCTCCGTATCGTTTCTATCCGCGCAATCAAAAGCACACACCTTAGTTTTAGTACAACTGCGCAAAATAGATGGCTATCCCTCGCTACCGTCGCTAACCTCCCGTCTTCAAGGTATCCCTACATTGGTAGTAACTAAGGTAGAATGACCAACACAATCTAAAAGAAGCTGATTCGTACGTTTTACTTCCTGATTGCAGTGCAGGGACGAGCGAAAACAACTACATCCTAGTCCGGAATGCACTTTCTACCAGTTCATCCATGGACCAAGGACTAGCTGGCACGGCTGCATGGCTGTTTTTTGGACAGGTGCGCGGACAAGAGGCATTGTGGTCTTCTTATTTCTGCAAATAGTGGTGCTTAAATTTAGTGGAATGCACAAGCATTTCAGCTGGTCAGTACACTGCATGGTTCAGTTCAGCATTCCAGCTGATAACACAATTATAATTGGTTATTCTGAAATGAGAGAACCTAACCCTGAATGGTGGCAACAAGAAAAAACCAGAGTGAACTCCAGGAAATTTAAGCCTACCGGGAGGCCCTTTGCTCAGAGAGAAGCCTTGCTTGTTTTTTCCTGATTTGTAAACCTTCTCACAACTTTGTCTTTTGCTGTGAACTAGTATATGTTTGTTATGTTCTATGAATCATTGAGATGTATAAAATTGCTTAACTTATGCTTTTCAAGTTTTTTATGAAGACGAGTTTAATGTGAGTGTTCCACATGAGCGCTGGACTAGCGTGTGAACGTTTGGAATTTATTACATTATGGCCTCAATTAACTACATGAACCACTGTAACAAGATACATAGTTGCTTATATGTCAGACAATAGATTGTTGATTGTTAGCTAGTCGATAGCCTAGTGTTGAAGCAAGCTGAGCCAATGTGCCGTGTTTTGCACAACTGCTTACAAGTGGGGTAGCACCAACAGTGTTTACAAGCACTTATGTATACGTTGGCGCACGGTTCTCGAACGAGTGCTCTATTTCGTCAAAACACACACTGCTCGTATGATAAACCGTGACAACTTATGTCTTACCATGCCATATTCATGAAAAAACTAGTGAGGACGCATCTGTTTCGGCAAAAATTACGATGGTTCTCACATGATTCACGAGCACACAAAAGTAGCAGCAGTTCCCATAGACGGATTCAAACAGAGTACTAGCCCCAGAGGGGTTGATAACAGGCAAGGTTCAGATAATTAGACACAATCCAAACTACTATTAATCACTAGCTGGGGCAACTATTTCATGCCTCGATCTAATTTGGGCTGGACACAAGACGGACCTTGCCATGAACATCATCGAGGACGTCCCGTAGCAGCTCAATCCTGTGAACCTTCATGAAGACAACCTTGTGGCCTTGCCACTGATAAACTTGTTTGTGGAGGCATGCCACGTCATCTTCCTGCGTAAGCTTGATAAGAACAATATTCCTCACAAACGAAGGAGTAGCTTTGAACTTCTTGTGCTTCAGTACACCCTGGACAACACGCCTGACAACAGTGAGGCTGGAATACAACTCCTCATTGGTATAACCGCAAATGGCTTCCAGGATCCAACAGCCTAAGAACTCTGTTTTCCCAGTGCGTATATTCAGGTCGTCCGCCTCATAGCGAGTGACATGTACAACCACATAATCCTTGTCTACATCAGGGCTCTAATTGAAACAGAAACAAATTCTGAATTACTTTTCAGTATAAGAAACACAAGTTATTTAAACCACTACGTATACCATGGCATCGAAGCTAATAAAATTGTGCATTATTAATCACCATATACTTCCTTTTCTAAAAAATATCACCACATACTTAGATGAAAAACCACAATCGAGATCGGCAAAGAAGGAAATCACCTTG
>NC_057803.1:93611790-93638126 GCF_018294505.1 Triticum aestivum | reverse complement strand
ACCTCAAACGGGGCATTGACCATCTCAGTATCTGGGGTCGCCTCGGTGGTTGCCTCCATCTTCTTGGAGCTCTCTGTCTCGTGGGGATCAGCCTCCCGCGTCTGCTCCAATATCGGCAGATCTTTGCCTGGTTCTCCTTGGTCCATCATGAAACTAACGAATACTAGGAGTCCACTAAAAGGAAAACACAATCGCAATGACAATGAAACAAAAAAAGAGTGAGGATCGGTTACTGCTTTGCATAAGTTCTTTTTTTCCTCTGAACGAAAATATACCAACATCACGGATCCGCTTACCTTCCCTTCGTTCAGAGAGAAGAACAGTGGCAGATGCAAGTGTTGCCTTTTTTGAAGACGGTGAGGGATAAGGGGATTCAGCGAAGAGTGAAATGATGGTTGCTTAGTCTGTCAAACTTAGACTGCGGGGAGGTGGGGTTTTGTGATATGATGGATCGTTACTGTAGTGCTACGACCTGGGTGACTCTCCGCCTGCATACTGCCTTCTAATTTGGTGGATGGCATTTGGGCCCGCGTGCTGCATGGCCTGCATGTCGGTGAACAAAACTATAACGGCATTCAATAGAGGGAGACGTTTCAATGACCTAGGAGGAGCCAGAAGTGGTAGAGTGTCTCCACTGTACTAGTAGTAATTGTTTTTCTGTGTAGCTGTAGAGTGTCTCCACTGTACTAGTAGTAATTGTTTCTCGGGTCCCAAGAAAAAACAGCCCATCCACACTAGTAAATAGTAAAACCAATTCAAAAACCTGGGTGCTCTTCTTCCTCCTCGCTCCCACCCACCTCACGTCAGCTCGCTCCACTCGTACCCCCAAATTCCTCACCTCACTCCTACAGAAAACCCCAGCCCCCCTTCTTCCTCACTCCTACAGAAAACCCCCAGCTCCCCTTCTTCTTCGCTCACACTACAACTAGGCTCGTCATTCGTTACTCTGCTCAAGTCCGTGAGCGCGAGGCGACGCCCTCGAGGAAAATGGAGTCGGCTGACCCCAGCGCCAAGAAGATGAGGCTCCCGCCAGCGGCGACGCCTGTTGTAGATCCCACACTCGGCAGCGTGGGGAGAAGCGGCGACCCCGCCCCCACCGGATCCCAAGAACCCGTAGAATCTCGGGTGGACCGCATCAGCGATCTCCCGGACGCCATCCTTAGGGAGATCATCTCACTTCTCCCCACCAAGGATTGCTGCCGCACCCAAGTCTTCTCAATTCGGTGGCGCCCTCTATGGCGCGCCGTTCCCCTTAATCTCGACTATCGTCAGCTATCTCTCTTCAATGATTTTGAAATCCCCAGAGCCATCATATCCTCCCACCAGGGCTCCGTTCAAAGCCTCTGCATCCCGTCATGCTACCTGAGCAAGCATACCATGCCCTGCACGATGGACGCCTGGCTGGAATCCCCTGAATTCACAGAACTACAGCTTCTTGAGTTCTACTATTCCCCAGGAAATCACATACCACATACCGAACGCCATGAACTTGCGCACTCAGCACCGATGTCCATCTCGGGGTTTTTATCCTCTCTCCACACCGCCACCTTTGCACAATGCTACCTACCAGACAATCTGGTACTAAACCTTCGACTCCCATTTCTCAAGAAACTTTCACTTGTGCGGGTTCGTATATCGGAGGCCTCATTGCACAGCATCATCCACTCCAGTTGCCCTGCGCTGGAGTGCTTGGTGCTTGTTTTCATAGTTAGAATCAGTTGTCTCCAAATAAAGTCGCCTAACCTTGTAAGAATTGGAATTTCTTTTGACGGAAGGCAGTTCATCATCCAAGATGCCCCTTCACTTCAAAGGTTGGTCCTTGATTCTAGTTATTCACCGTTGCAAATAACCGTCCTCTCTGCGCCTAAACTGGAGACCTTGGGTGTAATACATGATCTCTGTGCTCATTTCAATATGGTGTTTGGCTCCATAGTTACTTTATATTATCATCTACACTTGTAACCATAAGCTGCATTTTAAATTTCTGCGCATAATATATATATCATCTTGGAGTACACATTTTGTACTAA
The DNA here is from genome assembly GCF_018294505.1 of Triticum aestivum. NCBI lineage: Eukaryota > Viridiplantae > Streptophyta > Magnoliopsida > Poales > Poaceae > Triticum > Triticum aestivum. The sequence goes on along the minus strand of NC_057803.1, from coordinate 93,636,096 downwards.
TATTATGTTCTATGCTCAATGAAGAGTTTCTCCATGGATGGCCTATCAATGGTGCTGGATTCTGTTAAGATCTTATATATCCAAATGAATAGTTTTGATTTGAACAAGATTATAGGCTTGCTGCAATGCTTTCCTTGTCTGGAGAAGTTGTATATAAAGGTGATAATTTCACGCACATTGGAAGCCCGCATATAGTGTACTAGAATTAACCGTTCAGCTGTTGCTCTTTCGACACTCTTCTTTTAGACCTTAACTATTTTCAATCCTCATGTCTATTTAGGCAACAGGACAGGGTAAGAAAGTTATAACCAATCGGTGGATTTGTAAGCATCGGGATTTTCTCACTTCTCATGAGATTCGATTGAAGACAATAATGCTAGAACGATATGTAGCCAACCGTGCAAACACAAGATTTGTCACATTCTTCCTGCTGAATGCGAGGTTACTATTGTCCATCAGGCTTAAGTTTATCAGCAGCATGGTTTTGACGGATGGGTATGTCGAAGAGCAAAAAAAGGAGTTTCAGGTGGGCAAAAGAGCTTCTGAACATGCCGAGCTTCTATTTACAACATATTGTGGTCATAATCCAGTAAATTTTACGACCCAGGATGTTCATTCTATGGACCTGACCGATCCATTTGACTGTGACTGCCGAAAACAGTGCTGGAGTTAGATGTTGTTGCCCTTTTCAATCTCGTTTTTTTGTAAACCTGATGAACAATTAACCCTCGTGCTTTTGTACAGTTTGTAAGCTGGAGTTAGATGTTCCCGCCCTTTTCAACTCGGCTGTGGCTGTCATATTTTCTTTGAAACAAGGCAAATGGCTTGCCATTCGTTTAATTTAGAGTGAAATATTGTAACAAATCCAAACCAAGGGAAATAACATAGCTCTCGCCGGCTGCTTGAGCTCACTGTGCATTAGAGAAGCCAAGTGATTAGCCCCCACCAGCACCCACAAACTTGCGGCCTTGGTTCGCTCGCCGTGCACGGTGCGCCGCCCTCTTGCGTTGTCAACGTCGTCAACAACCGAGAGGAACAAGGAGATGACTGTACGTGGAGAGGATGACAGTAGGGACCCACCAGCGTCATGGCAGTATGCAAGCAAGTGCCTCTATAGTACAAGCCCAAAAATATGGTTCCTCCTAATTGGTTGGACATCTGGGGCTCACGCCATTGTCAAAGTAGTCAATAAACGAGAGAATTACACTACGAGCGGCTGACACGAGGGACCCAGCAAGTCGCGCAGTTTTTTTTGAGGAACAAGCAGTTGTTATTTATACTAGTTTTAGCGACGGGTCAGGGTAACAACGGGGTTGTGCGGGGGCTGTGGCCCGTCTAGCCAGGGTTTTATTTATGTTTACCACATCATGAGCCCAGTTGTGTTTTTTTCTTGCTGAAAATGGCTAGCCCAGTTCTATTTTTTAAAAGAAATACACAAACAAGGCCTACTTGCTTTATCGGCCCTGCTGGGCTGCAAATCTTTCAAGACGAGGAGAGTTTCATTCGGTTTTCCCAGAAATGGGCTGTACATTTTTAAAACACATCAAACCGTGAATTAGTTTCAATTTTTCTTCATTACAAGATCTTAAATTCCATTGATTTTTTTGCGTGGACAATTATTTGGATTTTACATTTATATAAATCATTTTTCAAAATAGTTTGAATGTGAATCGATATTTCTAGATTAAAAACAGTTCCGCACGGAAATATGCAAATTTTCATATACTTTTTAACCGTGGCCACAATACGGGGTGTGATGCTAACAAAAAGAAGATGGGCTCCAAAAAAATTCTTATGAATTAGCAAATGGGCTGTACATTATTAGAAATAATGGCAGATGGGCTGTATGATGTTTTCCACAGATTTGAGGCTGACTTGTGCGCCTACTACATGTTAACGCGTATGCTTTCATAAAAAAAAGGTTGACGCACACGCAACGCCCTGTCAACTTAGTCAACACACGAGAACAGTGACTATTGAATGTCCATCCAATGGCTGTCGTGCTTCTTCAATCTCTGCTCTTCATGCTCTAGCCGCTCAAACAAGCACCGGCGGGAGTGCCTGCTCCCTCCTCCCGCAGCCGGCTATGCTGCCGCGCAGGCCTCACGGCCCCACCGTAGTCCCATCGCTGGCCTAGCCATCCCTCTACTCACCCACACCTGCTGTTATTCTCCGGCGACGGCAGACGAACCAGTAAACCCTCGTACTCCTCCGCGTGGGAAACAACTACCGAGTATTCCTTGGCTTCGTGTCGTTCCCTTCCTAGGCCTCGCCGTCGTCCACCGCCCTGGTGCTCTCGACGTGGCCTGGTAACGTGGTCAATGAACGACATCCATCGGAACTGTACTGTACGTGGAGAGGCTGACAGCTGGGTCCACGGCCGCATGCAAGGAAATGCCTCCTTATTACGTGCAAAATAACGATTCCTCCACCTGACAGCTAGGAACCACAGGAAGGGCCTCTGTATTTCACGAAAAAAATGTCCCCCCCCCCCGCTGACAGGTCGGACCCACCAGCTATATCTTCGCACACAAGGAAGTGGCTCCTTATTACACCCAAAAAAATGAATACCCCCTGCTAGCTGGGACCCATCATATTGTTGGGTTGACTTGTGGGCCTACTAAGTTGATAGGGATGGAGAGCTTTGTTAGCTTAGTCAATACTCTGGTGACCGTATGATGTCCATCCAACGGCCATAGTGCTTCTTCAACCTCTAGTCTTCTTGCTCCAGCCGCCCAAAGCAGCGCCGGTCGTGCTGCCTGCTCCTGCCTCCCGTGGCCAGCTGTGCTACCGGCCCCATACTACTCCCACCACTGGCCAGGCCATCCCTCCACTCACCCACACCCCATGTTATTCTGCGGCGACGACAGCCTCACACCGCAGCCGAACCAGTGAACGCTCGTACTCCTCTTCGCGTGGGCATCCACTGCCGCGTCTTCCACGGCTCCGCGTCGTCCCCTTCCTAGGCCTCGCCGTCGTCCACCGTCGTGGTGCTCTCGGCGCGGCGTGGTCAATGTGTTCAACGACCGACTTCTATTGGAAGAGTACTGTACGTGGAGAGGCTGACAGCTGGGTCCACGGCAGTCGCAAGGAAGTGCCTCCTTATTACGCGGAAAATAATTATTCCTCCACCTGACAGCGGGGACCCACCGGACGGGCCACCAGTATTTTGCAAAAAAATCATTTCCCCTGACTGCTGGGACCCACCGGATGGGCCATCGTATTTCGCGAAAAAAATGTTCCCGCCGCAGTCAGCTCGGACCCACCGGAAGTGCCTCCTTATTACGCACAAAAAAATGAATACTCCCCCAGCTAGCTGGGACCCACCTTGCTGGGAGGCTGACTTGTGGGCTTACTAAGTTGACGGGGACGAAGGGCTTTGTCAACTTAGTCAATATGAACGATTCTAGCTCCAGTGACCGTACGATGTCCATCCAATGGCCGTAGTGCTTCTTCAACCTCTGGTCTTCTTGCTCCAGCCGCCCAAAGCAGCGCCGGTCGTGCCGCATGCTCCTGCCTCCCGTGGCCGGCTGTGCTGCCGCAGAGGCCACGCTGCCCCTACTATTCCCACCGCTGGCCAGGCCCTGTGGCGACGGCAGCCTCACACCGCAGCCGAGCCAGTGAACCCTCGTAGTCCTCTCCGCGCGGGCTTCCACTGCCGCGTCGTCCCCTTCCTAGGCCTCGCCGTCGTCCACCGCCGTGGTGCTCTCCGCGCGGCGTGGTCAATGTGGTCAAGGAACGACTTCCATCGGAAGAGTACTGTACGTGGAGAGGCTGACAGCTGGGTCCACGGCCACAACCCAGTTTTTTTGTGATTTGCCAAGTAAGTCGCTTTGTCACGCCTGTTGGGCTGCAATTCTTTCAAGACGGGGAGAGCTTTCATTCGGCTGGACGAGAAAATGGCCCATCAGTAATAAGAAATGGGTTGTACATTTTTAAAACACATCAAACCGACAATTAGTTTCAAATATCTTTACATTAATTTTTATGCGTGGAGAATTTGTTGGATTTTATATTGATATACATTTATTTTTAAAATCAGTTTGATTGTGAGTCGAAATTTCGGGATTAAAAACAGTTCGGACCGCACCGAAATATGCAAAATTTCGTATAATTTTTTAACAGTTGCCACAATATGGGCTGTAATGCTAACAAAAAGAATACGTGCTCCAAAAAAACCTTAAGAATTAGCAAATGGGCTGTAAATTATTAGAAATAATGGCAGATGGGTTGTATGCTGTTTTCCACAGATTTGAGGCTTTCCTAAAAAAAGGTTGACGCACAAGCACTGACTGTTGGATGTCCATCCAACGACCGTTGTGCTTCTTCAATCTCTGCCCTTCCTGCTCCAGCCGCTCAAACAAGCACCGGCGGGACTGCCTGCTCCCTCCTCCTCGCGGCCGGCTGTGCTGCCGCGTAGGCCTCACCGCCCGACCGTACTCCCATCGCTGGCTTAGACATCCCTCTACTCACCCACACCTGCTGTTATTCTCCGGCGACAGCAGACGAACCAGTAAACCCTCGTATAGTTGTACTCCCGTCCGCGTGGGAAACAACTACCGAGTCTTCCCTGCCTCCGTGTCGACCCCTTCCTAGGCCTCGCCGTCGTCCACTGCCCTGGTGCTCTCGGCGCGGCCTGGTCAACGTGGTCAACGACCGACATGCATCTGAAGTGGACTTTACGTGGAGAGGCCGACAGCTGGGTCCACGGCCGCACACAAGGAAATGCCTCCTTATTACGCGCAAAATAATGATTCCTCCCCTGACATCAAGGACCCACCAAAAGGGCCTCTGTGTTTCGCAAAAAAAACATTACCGCCGCTGACAGCTCGGACCCACCAGCTATATCTGCGCACGCAAGGAAGTGCCTCCTTATTATGCTCAAAAAATGAATACCCCTGCTAGCTGGGACCCACCTTGGTGGGAGGCTGACTTGTGGGCCTACTAAGTTGACGGGGACGAAGGGCTTTGTCAACTTAGTCAATATGCACGATTCTAGCTCCAGTGACCGTACGATGTCCATCCAACGGCCGTAGTGCTTCTTCAACCTCTGGTCTTCTTGCTCCAGCCGCCCAAACCAGCGCCGATCGTGCCTCGTGCTACTGCCTCCCGTGGCCAACTGCGATGCGGCGGAGGCCTCATCGCCCCCTACTACTCCCACCACTGGCCAGGCCATCCCTCTACTCACCCACACCCCCTGTTATTCTACAGCGACGGCAGCCTCACACCGCAGTGAACCAGTGAACCCTCGTACTCCTCTACGCGTGGGCATCCACTGCCGCGTCTTCCCCGGCTCCGCGTCGTCCCCTACCTAGGCCTCGCTATCGTCCACCGCCCTGGTGCTCTCGGCGCAGCGTGGTCAACGTGGTCAAGGAATGGCTTCCATCGATGTGGACTGTACGTGGAGAGGCTGAGAGCTGGGTCCACGGCCGCAGCAAGGAAGTGCCTCCTTATTACGTGCAAAATAATTATTCCTCCACCTGACAGCGGGACCCACCGGATGGGCCACCGTATTTCGTGAAAAAATTCCCCCTGACTGCTAGGACCCACCAGCTACATCTTCGCACGCAAGGAAGTGCGTCCGGGCAAAAAAAAACGATCCGCCCCTGACTGCTGGGACCCACCAGCTACATCTTTGCAGGCAACGAAGTGCCTGACAGTCGGGACCCACCTGCTCGAAGCATACGTAGCGTTGTCATTCTGGTCGCGAACGTATACGTACATACTGGTCGATGTAGAGGCGCGCACGTGTCGTAGTAGAGGCGCGCACGTAGCATTTACACGTACGTACAGCGGCCAGGGTGCAAGAAAGAAAATACGGCCACGTTGTGTACATACGGGCGGGGTCTCGAACGCCTACTCGCGCATACGTACGGCCAGGGCTCGTGTACATGGCTGGGTCAGAACGGAGAAACAACGTCGTCATCGTGTTCATGGGGAGGCAACGGAATGTGTCGTGTTCATGGGGAGGCAATGGAATGCGTCGTGTTCATCGGGAGGACTTGGACGGAACAAGCGATGGAAATGAGGCCTGGCGTACTGAAGAACGGAGGAAACGGCCTTGTGTTCGACCGGCCACGTTCGAAACGGGACCCTGTTCATCGGGAGGGGTCTGGCGTACCGCAAAACAAAGGAAACGGACCTCCTACAGTCGAAACGGGGGTCCTGTTGATCGGGAGGGGTGTGGCGTACCGCAAAACGGACGAAACAGACTTGTGATGGAGCACTACGGTCGAAACAGGGGTCCTGTTCACGGGAGGGGTGTGGCGTACCGCAAAACGGGACTCCACGGGATACTGTTCATCTCCACCGTCGACCCCCTCCAGCCTCCACGAGCTACTGTTCATCCACCGTCGACCTCCTCCAGCCTCCACCTGCGACTGTTCATCCACGGGCTCCTGTTCATCCAGCCTCCACCGCGCGCTACTCCACCGGCTACTGTTCAAACACCCCTCTCCACGGGCTCCTGTTCAACCAACCCTCCATGGGCTACTGTTCATCCTGCCCTCCACCGTCTACTGTTCATCCTGCCCTCCACGGGGTGGTTCTGTTCATCCAGCCCTCCACGGGGTCCTGTTCATCCAGCCCCAACCGGCTCGATCGATCTAGGTCCTGTTCATCCAGAGGCAACACGACGGGGTCCTGTTCATCCACCCCCACCGGGAACTGTTCATCCAAACCCCCCGCAACGCTCACTGTTCATCCAGAGGCAGCATCGATCGGCTTCAGTTAGCAGCAGTAGTGAAGGAATCGCTCGATCGGGTTCAGTTAACAACCACCGATCGATCGCTCGGGTTCAGTAACGCGTAGCCTGCAGGGCAATCGCTCGGGTTCAGTTAGAGCCCAACGCCTCGCTCGGGTTCAGTTAGAGCCAACGCCTCGCACACACGCGTGTACGTGTACGAGAGAAGCGTGCATCGCTCGGCCCCGACCTCCCACCGTAACCGGGAACTCCCCGAAATTTTCCTCCCCCTCGCTTCTACCACGGTTTTCCCCCTCATGGACGGCCCAAAGAATGTCATGCAGCTGCGTCTCCGGCCCGCCCAGGACGAAAAGCCCATTTTTTGTCATGATTTTTTGTCATAGAAGTAGGAGCCCACCACATCTATGATGATACCGGGTTTTGTCACAATTATCGTCATAGAAGTGTCATATGTATGACAGTAAAAAATTTCGTTCGGCCCAAAATGTCACGGATGTGTCTTTTTTTTGTAGTGAGTATGGATAGCACAAATAGTATAGCAATTATCATATTCTTCCAAGCAAGTGCCAAAAAGATTTTCAAGATCATAGGAAGTATCATTATCTTCCATAGTTATATTTTCATGAGGCACAATAGTAATAGGAGCAACATTATTTGGGAGAGATATCTTTTTACCTCTCTTCCTTTTTCTTTTCTTCTTCTTCACCACATCATGTGTGGGTTCAATCCTCTTTTTGGAGCTCCTTACTAATGAGATTGGTTGAATAGGAGGCTCCTCCTCGTTACCTGATTCATCATAAGAAATAATAGGAGGGTATTGGGAAGTGTCTTCCCTTTCATTAGTATTGTCTTCATATTCTATTTGTTTTATTTTCTTTATGTAGTTGGCAATATAAGGATTTTCAATGCAATTCACCGCACAATACATATAAATTTCCTCTAGATCAAAACCAAGAAGTTTATAACGGGAAAAATTCTGGAAGATAGTTAGTTATGCGTTTCATTTCTTCGTAGCCCATAAGCAAACTAAGTTCATTATAATGTGCAAGGGAAATCAAGTCATCACAATTTTTGGACACGATTAGATCATGAAACAATTTGCATCGGATAGCTAAATGACCACTTTCATTGCAAAGTCCACAAGTATGGCCAAGAAAATTTAAATTTTCAGCACAATCATCTAGCCTTTCTTGCAACAATTTAGTTTCTAAGTACTTATGCATCATGCAATATCTATCTTCCCTATTTGCTGTGTACTTAAAAACCCAATGTACTCCACAAAAATTGACATGTTTATAGGAGACATTTTCATCATAACTAGTGCAATCATCATTAGTACTATGGATATTCAAGGAGTTAATACTAACAACATTGCAATCATGCTCATCATTCAAAGATTTAGTGCCAAACATTTTAATGCATTCTTCTTCTAACACTTTGGCACAATTTTCCTTTCCATCATACTCATGAAAGATATTAAAAACATGAAGCGTATGAGACAAACTTAATTCCATTTTTTTGTAATTTTCTTTGATAAACTAAACTAGTGATAAAACAAGAAACTAAAAGACTCGATTGCAAGATCTAAAGATATACCTTCAAGCACTAACCTCCTCGGCAACGGCGCCAGAAAAGAGATTGATGTCTACTACACAACCTTCTTCTTGTAGACGTTGTTGGGCCTCCAAGTGCAGAGGTTTGTAAGACAGTAGCAAAGTTCCCTCAAGTGGATGACCTAAGGTTTATCAATCCGTAGGAGGCGTAGGATGAAGATGGTCTCTCTCAAGCAACCCTGCAACCAAATAACAAAGAGTCTCTTGTGTCCCCAACACACCCAATACAATGGTAAATTGTATAGGTGCACTAGTTCGGCGAAGAGATGGTGATACAAGTGGTATATGGGTAGTAGATAATGGTTTTTGTAATCTGAAAATATAAAAACAGCAAGGTAACTAATGATAAAAGTGAGCACAAACGGTATTGCAATGCTAGGAAACAATGCCTAGGGTTCATACTTTCACTAGTGCAAGTTCTCTCAACAATAATAACATAATTAGATCATATAACTATCCCTCAACATGCAACAAAGAGTCACTCCAAAGTCACTAATAGCGGAGAACAAATGAAGAGATTATGGTAGGATACGAAACCACCTCAAAGTTATTCTTTCCAATCAATCCGTTGGACTATTCCTATAAGTGTCACAAACAGCCCTGGAGTTCGTACTAGAATAACACCTTAAGACACAAATCAACCAAAACCCTAATGTAACCTAGATACTCCAATGTCACCTCAAGTATCCGTGGGTATGATTATACGATATGCATCACACAATCTTAGATTCATCTTATTCAACCAACACATAGAACCTCAAAGAGTGCCCCAAAGTTTCTACCGGAGAATCATGACGAAAACGTGTGCCAACCCCTATGCATAGGTTCATGGGCGGAACCCGCAAGTTGATCACCAAAACATACATCAAGTGAATCACGTGATATCCCATTGTCACCACAGATATGCACGGCAAGACATACATCAAGTGTTCTCAAATCTTTAAAGACTCAATCTGATAAGATAACTTCAAAGAGGAAACTCAATCCATTACAAGAGAGTAGAGGAGGAGAAACATCATAAGATCCAACTATAATAACAAAGCTCGTTGTCGTGGTTTTGTCACGGCAGATGTCCTCGTGAAAGGACTTAGTCGTGGAGCCATCGCAACGGGTTAGCTTGAAGGGGTTAAAGCAGACACAGGGACGCAAGAGAGTTTATACTAGTTCAGCCCCTTTGATGAAGGTAAAAGCCTACGTCTAGTTGTGATGGAATTGATGGGGTTTCGATGACTAGGGAGCAAACAAGCTTCCCCTAAGTCTCAAATTGTTGTCTTTTGTCCTTGAACCGCCACCGGGTCGTCCCCTTATATACATGGGTGACGCCCGTCGGTTTACAGAGTCCCAACACCGGCTCATATACGTGTTCGGTTTGGTCTCTACTTATTCCTAACTTAGAATACAAGTTTACATACCGACATCGGTTTACGGCTACAGGCCTTAAACCGATCATGGGTTTTAAGCCCTCATCTACCTTCATGGGCTTTAACATACTTAACTACTGATGAAGTTAACCCGGCCCAGATAGGCCGGTTTACGCCCAGTAGTAATATCCCCAACATTAGGCCCCAGATTGATTTGAACAGGTTCATGTCAATCCTTTAGAAAAAAACTTCATCTTCAACATCTTCTTGTAGTTTGTTGAACCGCCATGATGTCATCTTCTCTGGTCGTTGTAAACCGGCGTGACGTCACCTGTTATAAAGAAACTTATCCATGATACCTTTTTTGTTTAATAGGTCTGCGACAATTGAGGCGACAGCTTTGTTTCCAAACCCACGGTCCCTTGATTTTCGCACCTGACACATGTCCCTTGCCTTATAAATAGGACCGAAGGGTCATTTCTCTTTCCCCTTCGTGCCCTTCTGCTTCGTCTTCCCCGCGTCGTCCAGCTTCGGAGCTCCGCCGTCGTCGACGACCTCTGCTCCAACCTTGGCCGCTGCATCACCCTGATTGTACCAGAGCATCGCGGCGACCTTCTGTTTCTTCCTCGGCTCTGGTGAGTTCTTCACCTTTTCCTCCGTAGATCCGTTCTAGGGTTTCCAAGTTCTTCAGTGTTCATCGTCTGCTTTGCACTCATATGATAGATCTTAGATGAACCTGTGAACCTTTGCTCTGTGTAGCGGTAGTTTTTAGCATCCGCCTTCACTTACATGCCTCAAGACCATTGATCTACCTGTATCTCTGCCCATTGATTCGGTACTGTTCTTTTTTGAACCTTGAATATTTTCCTTCTTTTTTGAACTTGCTTCAGATCCTTCGCTGTAGAGAAATCTTGTGAAATCTGTTTCTGTACACTTACCCATCCGCAATCTCAACTGTTTCAATGCTTAGATCCGGTGATTTAACTTGGTGTAGAAAAAATTAACAAACCGGTATATAGCATTAGTCCCCTTGTTGAACCGCCAGATGCTGTTGCTTCACAAAACTCCGGTTTAGATAGAGCTGTCTCCGGTTTAACATTGTACATACCAGTGTACTTTAATCAATGCATTCTTGAACCGGAATCACCTATCTTGTAGATTTCATCATGGCCAAGCAAGTATATGAGTGCAACTGGGTTCCTTCTCGCGTCACAGAGACTCAACTGAACAATTTAGTCCTGATCGGTGCTTTAGGCAGCAAAAACACCATCCATTGGAGGGTCCCTGGCAAAGAATGCCCTCCCACACCTCAAGAAGGAGAGGTTGTCGTTTTCGTAGATCACCTAGCCCGGGGCTTTAAGCCGCCCGGTTCTAAATTTTACCGGGATGTTTTGGCCGATTTTCAACTCCGCCCACAAGACACTGGCCCCAACTCTGTTACAAACATGTGTCACTTCCAAGTGCTCTGTGAGGTGTTCTTTCAAGAGGAGCCCACAGTTGAGTTGTTCAGAGACTACTTCCATCTAAACCGCCGCACTGAGTTTACTGACGGTTCCAATACGGAATTGGGTGTTGTGGCGATTCAGAAAAGGAAAGAGGTCACATACCCTCATGCCAAACTGCACAGCCATCCAAAGAGTGGAATCAAACATGGTTCTATTGCAAAGACACCTCCCCTGCTGGTGAAAATCCTTTGCCTGGCTTTCGTCCGGAGCGGCTTAGCAATACACACCCCTTTCCGCAAAGGTTGACTGCCAAGGAGAGAAGCAAATACGCTCCTCAACTGTCCAAGCTCAGAGCCTTCATGGCCAACGGTTTAACAGGGGTTGATCTCGCTCGCTGTTGGATATCGTGGAGCATATTGCCCCTTAGTCAGCGCTCCGGTTTGATGTGCAAGTATACTGGCAGTGTTGATGACCCACTGCGACATGCTAACATCCAGCTCACCGACGAAGAAATCACAGAGGCTGTGAATAAAATGCTGAATGAACCGGAACACGTCTATGCTCGAACCGGCCTGCTTCCCTTCTGTGCCACCAACAAACCGCCACCTGTAAGAGTTTGATTTTTCTTTTTGCTGAAGCTGTTATTGATATATCTGGTCATTGTTTAATATCAATGTCTGTTTAAACAGGGTAATGATCTGTTTTGGAGCAAGAAACTTCCACAGGAGAAGCCAAAAAATAGACAAACCGGAATGACCAACCCGGCCAAAGACTAAAGTCGTGAAACGGCCTGCTCATAAGAAGAAAACCACTGCATCTTCTAATCCGGCCCCTGATGACGATGTGGGTAATCCGGACCTTGAGGTAGAGCTTGACTCACTTGGCTTATTTTTCATGCGCCTTATTGATGATGATATTTGTCAGGATGATGCCGAAGCCAGCCATGCTGATGCTGCAGAGGTAATTACTCTCTCTTCCGATTCAGACCCTTTGCCTTCACTAAAAATCCTTCAGGCAAACCGAAAGGTTAAATTTTCTCATCCTCTTGCTTACTTGGATCCCAAATTTCTTATGAAGACCCAACAGCACGAAGCTCGCCGCACAACCCGGCACAGCGTCCAGGTAGTTACCTCCACCGGTTTACCGAACAGTCTGGTTTGGAAACACCGTTCAGAGGTCTCTAATTTTCTTGTCAGTGCTTGTCCTAAAGCGGGCTATTTTCGTCAACCTCTTAATCCATCTGACTCCGATTATCAGGTTACTTCCCACTCATCCTCTGGCGAGTCATCGGCTACTCAGTTGCCACCGCTCAAAATGGTGCTTGGGTAAGCTATACTTATCATAATATTTCTGGTACATCACCTTGTAACATATGCTGTATTTGACTTTGTTATTCCTTTCAGGGCTAAGCCTAGGCCGAGCAAGAAGGCTTGCTTGGATAAAGCGGCCGAGGAGGACACCGTCCCTGAACCGGGTAAAACACTAGATCTTGAAGCGGCTATTCATGAAGATATACCCAATGATCCACCACAGCAGGATGTCGATTTTATTGCTGACGAAAGGCCTATTGACTCCTCAGGCCCTGTCAACCAGCCCACAAGCCCCATCCGGTTTGGGAGATCCACCAGTCCATCCCAGCCTGCTGACAAACCGACTGCGCCAGTGCAAACCGGTGATGCTAAGGATGATGAAGTTGTAATTACTGGTATTGGCGTACAGAGCCCAGCAATCCTATTGCTTTATCCAAGCATACCGCCAAAGAAGAATTTGCTGCCATGGGCAAAGGCAAGTGGAATGTTGACTTGGCGACCTATGCTGCTCTGAATGCCCAAGATCTTCATTCTGGCTATCTGAACCGGCTGTATACCAGCCGTGATTATGAAGCTGGTCTGGTGAATATGATGAAAGAGAAATTTGAGGTAACTTCCATGTGCTTTTCCCTGCTTGGACATTTCAATCTTGTTAATTCTCCTAGCCCCCAAGGGCCGGTTTAGAATCTTCATTCAAACCGGGACTTGCTAATATAAATCTCCATACTTTGGAATTCGCTGATGTAGCCCCCAAGGGCCGGTTCAACTTAGCGTAGTTAAACCAGGACTTTAAGTAATTGTCATCTTTATTTGAGCAAATAGCCATTAGCCCCCAAGTGCCAAGTTGAATACTTGTATTGATCTTGGGAGTTTAGAATCTATTGAAAGATTAAGATCAAATATACATTAGCCCCCAAGGGCCAAGTGCATAACTTGTTATGTGGTTGGGACTTCAATTGTTGTACTGCTTGCGGAATCATATATCTGTCTGTATGCAGGCTGAGCTGAAGACAAAAGAAAACCAAGTCGCCGATCTCCAAGAAAATCTGAAATCCCAACAAGCTGAAACCTCCAAAGCAAAAGAGGAATTAACCAGCGCTTCAAGCGCCATGGATTAGCTTAAGGAGGGCTTCAAGAAAAAGCGGGCGGATTGGGCCACTGAAAAATCCGCTTTAACCAAACGAGCAGAAGATGCCGAGGCTGCACTGAAACCGGTGGCGGACGAACTGACCAGCATAAAGCGGCATATGCATGCCATGACCGCTGCTATCTTTGGTAAGCTGGCTTGATTTCTGGATTGATTCGGCCGTTTTATAGAGTTGCCGGTTTGTTAACCCTTTGTAATATTTCAGGGACACGCATTGGTCACTTGGGGTTAGATGTGCGGAAGAAATTGAAAGCCGCCTACACATTGATCGAACAACTGTACACTGGTGCATATCGGATCATCTGTACTGCATCCCACAACAATCCGGCACCCACTTTGATTCAAGACACTCTGAAGAGACTGTCGATGCTTCCTGCCCGGGTTGAAGAGCTAAAGAAATCTGCTGCTCGAACTGGTGTGATCAATGCCTTAATCCGGGAAAAAGCTTGGGTGCCAGATTTTGATCCTGTTGAAGCGGCTCAGGGCTATCCCAGCTTGAAGGAAGACGGGTCAGAATTTAGTGAAGCGGATCTGCGAGCAATAAACCGGGAGGTGTGTCCGCTAGCTTGTTAATTGGTTGAAGAAGCAAACTTGTCTCATTATCAAGCCCAATATGACAACCAAAATAAGCGAGTAGCTGCACCAATTCCTGAAGTGGAAAATCTTATCCCTCCAATCCGTAAGCATACTTACGCTCCCGATATTGAACCATCGTTGCTGATCCATGATGAAGCTGTCTTTCAAGCATTAATGGGAATCGACTGGACAACTGTTGATTTCCAGCCGTTGGGTAGAGAAGCTGAAGTTGAAGCGGCGCGGGATGACCCACAACCATCAGGCCAGGCTGGTGACCAAGCTTGAACCGGAAGCAGGTTTAAACTGCTTCTCCTTTGCGAAAAAACAATGATCTTATTTTGGGCACCGTGTTGCCTTGTAATAGGCTAGCCGATACTCTTGACTTTGATATGCCTTCGTGCATAATTACTGCAACTTGTTCTTCCTTTGGGTGATGCACTTTCCAAAGTACTTTCTGCAATACAAAAAAATCTTAAAGTGCCACCGCGGTTGTACCGTCAGGCGGAGTATGATATCTGCATATATGAAAAAAAATCTGATATTTAAGCATATGATCAAATCTTTGGGATACATAATACCTGCCATCGTTGGGCATGAAGTTGGCTTGACCAATCTTGAAGTGGAGGTTTATAAACCCACACTGTTGGAAGAGATAGCAGCTCCTGTATATATACAATGCCGGTTTATCATGTAAACCGTGCCGGGTTATAATAAAACACCGTGTTACTCCGTAATAGGATGTTTATAAAAAATCAAACCGGGCAAATAGTCTCCGGATTAAAAATGGACAGTGTTCCGTCAATTGACAGTTTGAACCGGCTTAAAACTTTGTCGGTTTAAAAAACACAACAAAAAGAAAGAAATGTCTATCAAAGAAAAATGTGAAGCAAAGGCAATGATAAAACCGTTTGCAAAAAGAGGCTTTATTTGAGCCGATCAGATGGTGTTACCATGGTCGGACACGACCAAGCTCCCGATAGGTGTAGCTATGGTTCAAGTCAGCCAGGTCCCCTAATGAAACCGTGGCATTTATGCCGATCAAGAGGCGTGGCAATGGTTCGGGTTCGACCAAGCCCCCAAGTGATTCTGTGGCCTTAGGCCGATCAAGAGGCGTGACTGGTTCAGACATGACCAAGTCCCCAAGTGATCTGGTGGCTCTCGCCTATCAAGAGGTGTTGCATTGGTTCGGACACGACCAAGCCCCCAAGTGATATAACATGATGCTTTGAAAAGCTAACTCAAGGGGTAAACCGGAGGACGCTTTAGAACAACTCCGTGTAACCACACATGATGTAAAAGAACAGATACCCCGCTTTAGCTGAGGTTCCGGTGTATTATATTTAATCATAATATATACATCATCGTAATATGTACATAAGTAGAGCCAATGGCTCAGGTATAGTAAGGCTGAAGATGAGCTATGTTCCACGGCCTGTTGGTCTCCTCCTCTGATGTACGTGAATCTTTATGCTCATGAATATCGATCAGATAGTATGACCCATTGTGCAGATTCTTACTGACCATGAAAGGTAACTCCCAAGGTGGGGATAGCTTATGCATATCAGTCTGATCTTGGATGAGCCGAAGAACCAAATCTCCTTCCTGAAAGGTTCTGGTTTTGACTCGGCGACTGTGATAACGACGAAGATCCTGTTGGTAAATCGCCGAGCGGGCGGCTGCTATGTCACGTTCTTCATCCAACAGGTCCAAAGCATCTTGCTGTGTTGTCTCGTTGTCCGCTTCAACATAAGCCGCCACCCGAGGTGAGTCATGACAGATATCACTTGGGAGAACCGCCTCCGCTCCGTAGACCATGAAGAATGGCGTGTATCCTGTTGATCTGTTGGGTGTAGTATTGATGCTCCATAACACAGATGGTAACTCTTCTACCCAACAACCCGGTGTTCTCTGCAAAGGAACCATAAGCCGGGGCTTGATGCCTCTCAAGATCTCTTGATTAGCCCTTTCTGCTTGACCATTGGACTGTGGGTGTGCCACCGATGAAACGTCAAGCCGGATGTGCTCCCGTTCGCAGAACTCCTTCATGGCACCCTTGGACAAATTGGTACCATTATCTGTGATGATACTGTGTGGAAAGCCAAACCGGAAAATCCCTTTTTTGATGAACTGAACCGCCGTGGCTGCATCACACTTGCTAATAGGTTCTGCCTCCACCCACTTTGTAAACTTGTCAACCGCCACCAGGAGGTGGGTTTTCTTATCTTTGGACCTTTTGAAAGGCCCAACCATATCCAGCCCCCAAGTCGCAAACGGCCAAGCAATTGGAATCATTCTCAATTCTTGAGCCGGCACATGAGCACGTCTTGAAAACTTTTGGCAACCGTCACATCGTCTGACTAGATCCTCCGCATCAGCATGAGCAGTTAACCAATAGAAGCCATGGCGAAACGCTTTAGCCACCAAAGATTTTGAACCGGCGTGGTGACCACAATCTCCTTCGTGGATCTCACGCAAAATTTCACAGCCTTCTTCAGGAGACACACAGCGTTGAAACGCCCCTGATACACTGCAATGATGTAACTCGCCATTGACAATAGTCATGGACTTGGACCGCCGGATTATCTGTCGGGCCAGAGTCTCATCCTCTGGTAACTCGCCCCGGTTCATGTACGCCAGGTAAGGAAGTGTCCAATCCGGAATGACATGAAGAGCTGCCACCAATTGAGCCTCTGGATCAGGAATAGCCAAATCCGCTTCACCAGGGAGCTTGACCGACGGGTTGTGCAGCACATCCAGAAAAACATTGGGCGGGACCGGTTTGCGCTGAGAGCCCAACCGGCTTAAAGCGTCCGCCGCTTCATTCTTCCGTCGGTCCACGTGGTCCACCTGATAGCCTTTAAAGTGACCTGCAACAATATCCACCTCACGAAGATATGCTGCCATGAGTGGGTCCTTGGAATCCCAAGTGCCAGATACTTGTTGAGCCACGAGGTCCGAGTCACCGAAGCACTTAACTCGATTTAGATTCATCTCCTTAGCCATCCGGAGACCATGGAGCAAGGCTTCATACTCAGCTGCATTGTTAGTACAAGGGAACATTAAGCGGAGAACATAACAAAACTTATCACCTCATGGGGAAGTTAATACGACTCCAGCCCCCGAGCCTTCCAATTGCCTGGATCCGTTAAAATGGATGGTCCAATATGTGTGATCCGGCTTTTCTTGAGGTGCTTGCAGTTCTGTCCAATTATTGATGAAATCAACAAGTGTTTGAGACTTAACCGCCGTCCGAGGCACATACTTCAATCCGTGCGGCCCGAGCTCTATAGCCCACTTGGCAATCCGGCCAGTCGCTTCCCAGTTCTGGATGATATCCCCCAAGGGAGCAGAACTGACCACCATAATGGGGTGCCCTTGGAAGTATTGCTTAAGCTTCCGGCTTGCCATAAAAACTCCGTATACCAGCTTCTGCCTATGTGGATACCTTTGCTTGGACTCAATGAGTACCTTGCTGATATAATAGACCGGACGTTGAACCGGATGCTCCTTACCTGCCTCTTTTTTCTCCACCACAATAGCCACACTGACCGCACGAGCATTAGAAGCCACATATAGCAGCAACGACTCTTTGTCAATGGGAGCAGCGAGCACAGGCGGATTGGCCAATTGCCGCTTTAAGTCCTCAAATGCTTTATCAGCAGCAGAACTCCAGACGAATTGATCCGCCTTCTTCAACATCTGATACAAAGGGATTGCCTTCTCACCAAGGCGGCTGATAAACCGGCTTAACGCGGCAATCCGGCCTACCAGGCGTTGAACATCATTGATACACTTCGGTTTAGCCAGGGAGGTGATGGCTGTGATCTTCTCCGGATTAGCCTCAATTCCCCTGTTGGACACCAGAAAACCCAATAACTTGCCTGCCGGTACACCAAAGACACACTTGGCCGGATTAAGCATCATCTTGTACGTCCTCAGGTTATCAAAGGTTTCCTTCAAGTCGTCAACCAGAGTCTCCTTCTCCCTGGACATAACCATGATATCATCCACGTAAGCATGTACATTATGGCCAATCTTCTTGTGAAGACAATTTTGTACACACCGTTGATAAGTTGCCTAGCACTCTTGAGCCCAAAGGGCATAGACACATAGCAGAAGGCTCCAAAGGGAGTTATGAATGCCGTCTTCTCCTGGTCCTTAACTGCCATTTTGATCTGATGATAGCCAGAATATGCATCCAAAAAACTTAAACGCTCACTACCCGCCGTAGCATCAATAATTTGATCAATACGGGGGAGGGTAAAAGGATCTGCTGGACAAGCCTTATTAAGATCTGTGTAATCCACACACATGCGCCAGGTGCCGTTTTTCTTAAGGACCAGCACCGGATTGGCAAGCCACTCAGGGTGAAAAACTTCAACAATAAAGCCAGCTGCTAAGAGCCTGGCTACCTCTTCTCCAATCGCCTTGCGTCTTTCTTTGTTAACCCGGCGGAGGAACTGTTTCACCGGTTTGTATTTAGGATCCACATTAAGGGTGTGCTCAGCGAGTTGCCTCGGTACACCTGGCATGTCAGAGGGCTTCCATGCAAAGATGTCCCGATTCTCACGGATGAACTCGATGAGCGCGCTTTCCTATTTCGGATCCAAGTTGGCACTGATGCTGAACTGCTTGGATGAATCACCAGGTACGAAGTCAACAAGCTTAGTTTCTGCTGCCGATTTGAACTTCAGGGCCGGATCATGCTCCGTAGTTGGCTTCTTTAATGGAGTCATGTCCACCGGATCAACATTGTCCTTATAATACTTCAGCTCCTCGGTGGCACAAACCGACTCTGCGTAGGCCGCATCTCCTTCCTCGCACTCCAAAGCGATTTTATGGCTTCCGTGAATCGTTATTGTCCCCTTGTGATCCAGCATCTTGAGATGCAAATACACATAACAGGGCCGTGCCATAAACTTGGCGTAGGCCGGTCGCCCAAACAGGGCGTGATATGGACTTTGGATTTTCACCACTTCAAACGTCAATGTTTCCGACCTGGAATCATGATCATCTCCAAAGGCCACTTACAGAGCTATCTTACCAACAGGATATGCTGACTTGCCAGGTACCACACCGTGGAACACCGTATTGGACGGTTTGAGATTTTTATCTGTTAGTCCCATACGACGGAAGGTCTCATAGTACAAGATATTAATGCTGCTCCCTCCATCCATGAGCACCTTGGTGAACTTGTAACCTCCCACCTGAGGCGCCACCACCAGAGCCAACTGACCCGGATTATCAACCTGGGGAGGGTGATCCTCTCTGCTCCATATGATTGGCTGTTCAGACCAGCGTAGATAACGGGGCACGGCCGGTTCAACAGAGTTGACATCCTGCCTCTGAACCTTCCGGTCTCGCTTGTCCAAGCTAGTGGTGAAGACATGGTACTGCCCACTATTCAACTACTATGGGTTGCTCTGGTAACCTGACTGTTGCTGCTGCTGGTTGTAACCACCCTCGTTGTTCTGATTATTTTGATTGTTCTGTCCGCCTGGATTACCATTAAATCCTGAACCGGAATTTCCTCCACCGTAACCTGGCCCGGATCCTGAGCCACCGCCGGAGCCGTGATCATACCGGAAAGCATTAGAATTCTTGAACTCCTGCATAATGAAGCAACCCTTCCAAAGGTGGTTTGCTGGCACCTCCTTCGTCCCATGCTTTGGACAGGGCTGGTTCAATAGATAATTTAAGCGGTCCGGGTTAGGGTTAGGTGCTCCACCGCGATTTGGCGGTTTACCCTTGCGTCGCTGACCCTTGTCCTGCATGTTGGTATTAGCCACGAAGTCCACGTTGCCATCCGCTTTACGCCTGCCTCCGCTACCGTTACCTGCCGAGTGATGCTGCTGACCTTTGGAGTTGTTGTTCTTCTTTCCCTTCCCTGTCTTGTCATCATCAGACTCGGGATCCTTGGTACTATCAGAATCAACATATTTTACCAAAGCAGCCATGAGGGTCCCCATGTCAGTGCAATGGCGCTTCATCCGTCCTAACTTCAGCTTTAGGGGCCCAAACCGGCAATTGCCTTCTAAGGTTATAACCGCGGTGTCAGCATTGATGCGGTCTAATGAATGCAGAACCTGCGAGACCCGGCGCACCCAATGAGTCGTCGATTCTCCTTCCTCCTGGACACAGGCAGCTAAGTCCACTATCGACATAGGCTGCTTACTTGTATCCTTGAAGTTACTGATAAACCGGGCTCGTAATTGGGCCCATGAACTGATAGAATTGGCCGGTAAGCCTTTTAACCAAGTGCGGGCCGTTCCTTCAAGCATCATGGTGAAGTACTTCACACATGCCGCATCATCCACATCAAGCATCTCCATGGCCATCTCATAGCTCTCTACCCATGTCTCTGGGGGTTGATCCGCCGTGTAATTTGGTACCTTGCACGGGCCCTTGAAATCCTTGGGCAGGCGCACATTGCGTAAAGCGGAGACAAGGCAAGGCACCCCCAAAGAACTAGAAGTAACACCTGGTTCAACCGAGATAGTTGGACGAACCGGCGTAAGCTGCCGAGCCTGATACTGTGCGGCTAACTCGGCCTCCCTGCGCGCTCGGGCCCGGTCCACCACTTCCTGAGCGTTATCAGCACCACCCGCCGGGTTGTTGCCGCGGGGTGCTCCACGTTGTTCATTACTTGACACTGCCGGTTCATCCATATGTCTGCTATAGCTCCGGCTTGGACGAGGGGTCGAGTGGATCCGGTCGCGGCTGTATGAGTATGCTTCCTGTTGGACGAAAGCTGTCCAAAGAAGCTCCTTGACCCGTCGCGTCTCTACCGCCTGCGGCGAGTCACCTTCAATTGGAATGGCCTCCAGCCGTGCAGCAGCGGCAACGAGATTGTCCATTGGGTTGGAGTAGTGACCCGGAGGTGTTGAAACAGCTTGAGGTATAACAGTGTTTTGACGAGGCGGATTCATCAGACGGGGCTGAACCGGCATGCCGGTCCCAGGAGCTTCTGCCCGGTTTCCCTCCAGCGGATTACCGGTTCCTTCTCCTAGGGTGTTGAAAAGGTCTCTGGCCTCGAAAACCGAAGGCAAACAGGATCGGTACTTCCTCTTCATGACTTCATGCGACGCGTTCTGGTCCAACATGAGCCTGTAGGCTTGTGCGTCTAAAGCGGCCCGCTCTGTGGTCATCCTGGCATTCTCAGCTGCCAGGTCCGCCTTGGCCTGGGTGATCTGTTCCTTCACCTTTGCAATCTCCGCGTTGTGGACTTCCTGATCTGCCGGGTTAGCTTCTGCCATAAGCACATCCAATGAATCAAATAGATCTGATAGAACTTGGGCCGGCGGGTGTGCAGAGCTTCCTGTCCCGGCAGTTGTCGCCGCTACTGAACTGGAGGTTATTGGCGCAGCAGTCGAAGAATGAAGCGCTGCTTGTGTGCCGGCCATGAATATTCCAACTCGGTTGGGTAGATCAGAGGGGTCCAGAATATTGTCGCCATCGGAACAGCCCCCAATCCGGCCATCTTGTAGCTGATATAGAGATTCGGTTTCTCCGGTTGATGGCTCGTCGCCGGAATAAATGATGGTCTCGCCACGAGATTCCGATCCATCCTCATAACTTCCTACATGGATGACTCCCATGAAGGCATGCTTCACAGCCGGTTTAACCCAGGCGGATCGCGCACGCTGAGCCGTTTCGACGAGGTCGGTGCAGATGTCCGACTCAGGGCCCGGTTCACCGATCTTACCGATGAAAACGTGTATGCCACCAAAGGGGACCCAGTACCCGTACTCAACTGAGCCGGCCTCGGGGCCCCAGCCTGCATCATCGATGTAGAGCTTGCCGCGACAACTCTTAGTCATCCGGCCCACAATGTAGCCCTGAGTCCTTCAAAGCGGCCCTCCAAGAACTTGAAACCATCGTGCGATAGCCCCACGGTGGGCGCCAACTGTCGTGGTTTTGTCACGGCAGATGTCCTCGTGAAAGGACTTAGTCGTGGAGCCATCGCAACGGGTTTGCTTGAAGGGGTTAAAGCGGACACAGGGACGCAAGAGAGTTTATACCAGTTCAGCCCCTTCGATGAAGGTAAAAGCCTACGTCTAGTTGTGATGGAATTGATGGGGTTTCGATGACTAGGGAGCAAACAAGCTTCGCCTAAGTCTCGAATTGTTGTCTGTTGTCCTTGAACCGCCGCCGGGTCGTCCCCTTATATACATGGGTGACGCTTGTCGGTTTACAGAGTCCCAACACCGGCTCATATACGTTTTTGGTTTGGTCTCTACTTATTCCTAACTTACAATACAAGTTTACATACCGACGCCGGTTTACGGCTATAGGCCTTAAACCGATCATGGGTTTTAAGCCCTCATCTACCTTCATGGGATTTAACATACTTAACTACTAATGAAGTTAACCCGGCCCAGATAGGCCGGTTTACGCCCAGTAGTAATATCCCCAACACTCGTGATACATCAAGATCATATCACTTCAAGAACACGAGAGAGAGAGAGAGAGAGAGGGAGAGAGAGATCAAACACATAGCTACTGGTACATACCCTCAGCCCCGAGGGAGAACTACCCCCTCCTTGTCATGGAGAGCACCGAGATGATGAAGATGGCCACCGGAGAGGGATCCCCCCGCCGACAGGGTGCTGGGGCGGGTCTAGACTAGATTTTGGTGGCTACGAAGGCTTCTGGCATCGGAACTCCCGATCTATTGTGCTCCCCGATTGTTTTAGGGTATATGGAGATATATAGGCGGAAGAAGTACGTCAGGGGGGCCACTAGGGGCCCACGAGGGTGGAGGGCATGCCCAGGGGGGTGGGTGCGCCCCCTGCCTCGTGGCTTCCTTGTTGTTTCCCTTACGTGGACTCCAAGTCTCCTGGGTTGCTTTCCTTCCAAAAATAAGTTCCGTGAAGTTTCAGGTCAATTGGACTCCGTTTGATTTTCCTTTTCTGCGATACTCTAAAACAAGGAAAAAACAGAAACTGGCACTGGGCTGTAGGTTAATAGGTTAGTCCCAAAAAATCATATAAAATAGCATATAAATGCATATAAAACATCCAAGGTTGATAATATAATAGCATGGAACAATAAAAAATTATAGATACGTTGGAGACGTATCATTTGGGCCTAGAGGAAGGAATTGGGAAGTAATAAGTAGATGATGGGCTGCTAGAGTGACAGAAGCTTAAACCCTAGTTTATGCGTTGCTTCGTAAGGGGCTGATTTGGATCCACAAGTTTCATGCTATGGTTAGGTTTACCTTAATACTTCTTTTGTAGTTGCGGATGCTTGCAATAGGAGTTAATCATAAGTGGGATGTTTGTCCAAGTAAGGATAGCACCCAGGCACCGGTCCACCCACATATCAAATTATCAAAGTACCAAACGTGAATCATATGAACGTGATGAAAACTAGCTTGACAATAATTCCCATGTGTCCTCGGGAGCGCTTTTCTCTATATAAGAAATTGTCCAGGCTTCTCCTTTCCTACAAAAGGATTGGGCCATATTGCTGCACTTTATTTTGTAACATCCCAAATTTTCAATTTGGAATGTTATACATAGGTCATTCATGCATATCATATTTTACTGCATTTCATTTTGCGATCCTCAAAATCGTAAGCAACTCAAGGACCCTCGGAGAGAGTTGGGGATTTTCCTAGTTCTCATATTGAACTTTTTTCAAATATCGAAACAAGGATCACTTTGGTTTTAATTATTTTTCTCCCCGAAAATAGTTCATGTTAAAATTTAATGAGAGGAGATAATATGACTTCTCCAAAATAAATGAAATGTTGGAGGAAAAATATGAAAATCAATTTGTATTTTTATTTGGGGTTTTATCGCTATTTTATTTGGATTAGGAAAAGTACGCGTCTTTCAATATTGCATTAGAGGCCCAAATAAATGTTCAGTTTGTCCGCTATATTTTTAGAGGACGGGGAAAATTTATTTCAGAATTTTTGGAGTCTGTTTAGTATTTCTTTTAATCGTTTTTTTGCGCATCGGAATATTTTTTTAAAAAAAGTGCGAACCGACTTACCGGGCCATGTCCGGCTAGGACACTTAGCCCGGGTCTTTATAAGCCGTGCCCCCGAGGCCCAAGTCGCCCCAGCCCCCAAAACCCTAGGGCCACCCGCCCGCCTCCCGCCGCGCCGCCGCCGACCCCGCTCACCGCCGCCGCCGCCG